>NW_027646018.1:0-1000 GCF_951394435.1 Stenella coeruleoalba | reverse complement strand
GGACGGGTGAGGGTCAGGCTTCGGGGAAGGGTCAGGGTTAGGGTTCGGGCTAGGTTTAGGGTTAGGGGACGGGGACGGTTTAGGGTCCAGGTGAGGGTACGGCAACGCTTTAGGGGGAGCGTGCGTGTGAGGACGCGGGTTAGTGTTAGCGTACGGGTTAGGATTAGGGGACGGGTGAGGGTCAGGCTTCGGGGAAGGGTCAGGGTTAGGGTTCGGGCTTCGGTTAGGGTTGGGGGACGGGGACGGTTTAGGGTCCAGGTGAGGGTACGGCATCGCTTTAGGGGGAGCGTGCGTGTGAGGGCGCGGGTTAGTGTTAGCGTACGGGTTAGGATTAGGGGACGGGTGAGGGTCAGGCTTCGGGGAAGGTTCAGGGTTAGGGTTCGGGCTAGGGTTAGGGTTAGGTGACGGGGACGGTTTAGGGTCCAGGTGAGGGTACGGCAACGCTTTAGGGGGAGCGTGCGTGTGAGGGCGCGGGTTAGTGTTAGCGTACGGGTTAGGATTAGGGGACGGGTGAGGGTCAGGCTTTGGGGAAGGGTCAGGGTTAGGGTTCGGGCTAGGGTTAGTGTTAGGTGACGGGGACGCTTTAGGGTCCAGGTGAGGGTACGGCAACGCTTTAGGGGGAGAGTGCGTGTGAGGGCGCGGGGTTAATGTTAGCGTACGGGTTAGGATTAGGGGACGGGTGAGGGTCAGGCTTCGGGGAAGGTTTACGGTTAGGGTTCGGGCTAGGGTTAGGGTTAGGGGACGGGGACGGTTTAGGGTCCAGGTGAGGGTACGGCAACGCTTTAGGGGGAGTGTGTGTGTGAGGGCGTGGGTTAGTGTTAGCGTACGGGTTAGGATTAGGGGACGGGTGAGGGTCAGGCTTCGGGGAAGGGTTAGGGTTAGGGTTCGGGCTAGGGTTAGGGTTAGGGGACGGGGACGGTTTAGGGTCCAGGTGAGGGTACGGCAACGCTTTAGGGGGAGCGTGTGTGTGAGGGCGCGGGTTAGTGTCAGCGTCCGGGTT
>NW_027646019.1:0-40648 GCF_951394435.1 Stenella coeruleoalba | reverse complement strand
TACTTTTTCTCCCTTTTATCCTGAGCCTGTGGATGAAAAGCTTTTGGTGCTCCAGCCAGGAGGCAGGGCTGTGCCTCTGAGGTAGGACAGCCAACTTCAGGACACTGATCAACAAGAGACCTCCCAGCTCCACATAATATCAAACGGCGAAAATCTCCCAGAGACCTCCATCTTAACACCAGCACCCAGCTTCACTCAACGACCAGCAAGCCACAGGGCTGGAAAACCTATGCCAAACAACTAGCAAAACAGGAACACAACCCCACCCATTAGCAGAGAGGCTGCCTAAAATCATAATAAGGCCACAGACACCCCCAAACACACCACCAGACGTGAACCTGCCTACTAGAGAGACAAGATCCAGCCTCATCCACCACAACACAGGCACTAGCCCCCTCCACCAGGAAGCCTACACAACCCACTGAACCAACCTTAGCCACTGGAGACAGACATCAAAAACAGGAGGAACTACAAACCTGCAGCCTGCAAAAACGAGACCCCAAACACAGTAAGATAAGCAAAATGAGAAGACAGAAAAACACACAGCAGATGAAGGAGCAAGATAAAAACCCACCAGACCTAACAAATGAAGAGGAAATAGGCAGTCTACCTGAAAGAGAATTCAGAATAATGATAGTAAGGTTGATCCGAAATCTTGGAGATAGAATGGACAATAGATTGGACAAAATGCAAGAATCAGTTAACAAGGACCTAGAAGAACTAAAGATGAAACAAGCAACGATGAACAACACAATAAATGAAATTAAAAGTACTCTAGATGGGATCAATAGCAGAATAACTGAGGCAGAAGAACGGATAAGTGACCTGGAAGATAAAATAGTGGAAATAACTACTGCAGAGCAGAATAAAGAAAAAAGAATGAAAAGAACTGAGGACAGTCTCAGAGACCTCTGGGACAACATTAAACGCACCAACATTCGAATTATAGGGGTTCCAGAAGAAGAAGAGAAAAAGAAAGGGACTGAGAAAATATTTGAAGAGATTATAGTTGAAAACTTCCCTAATATGGGAAAGGAAATAGTTAATCAAGTCCAGGAAGCACAGAGAGTCCCATACAAGATAAATACAAGGAGAAATACGCCAAGACACATATTAATCAAACTGTCAAAAATTAAATACAAAGAAAGCATATTAAAAGCAGCAAGGGAAAAACAACAAATAACACATAAGGGAATCCCCATAAGGTTAACAGCTGATCTCTCAGCAGAAACCCTACAAGCCAGAAGGGAGTGGCAGGACATACTGAAAGTGATGAAGGAGAAAAACATGCAGCCAAGACTACTCTACCCAGCAAGGATCTCATTCAGATTTGATGGAGAAATTAAAACCTTTACAGACAAGCAAAAGCTGAGAGAGTTCAGCACCACCAAACCAGCTTTACAACAAATGCTAAAGGATCTTCTCTAGGCAAGAAACACAAGAGAAGGAAAAGACCTATAATAACGAACCCAAAACAATTTAGAAAATGGGAATAGGAACATACATATCGATAATTACCTTAAATGTAAATGGACTAAATGCTCCCACCAAAAGACACAGATTAGCTGAATGGATACAAAAACAAGACCCTTATATATGCTGTCTACAAGAGACCCACTTCAGACCTAGAGACACATACAGACTGAAAGTAAGGGGATGGAAAAAGATATTCCATGCAAATGGAAGCCAAAAGAAAGCTGGAGTAGCAATTCTCATATCAGACAAAATAGACTTTAAAATAAGGACTATTAAAAGAGACAAAGAAGGACACTACATAATGATCAAGGGATCGATCCAAGAAGAAGATATAACAATTGTAAATATTTATGCACCCAACATAGGAGCACCTCAATACATAAGGCAAATACTAACAGCCATAAAAGGGGAAATCGACAGTAACACATTCATAGTAGGGGACTTAAACACCCCACTTTCACCCATGGACAGATCATCCAAAATGAAAATAAATAAGGAAACACAAGCTTTAAATGATACATTAAACAAGATGGACTTAATTGATATTTATAGGACACTCCATCCAAAAACAACAGAATACACATTTTTCTCAAGTGCTCATGGAACATTCTCCAGGATAGATCATATCTTAGGTCACAAATCAAGCCTTGGTAAATTTAAGAAAATTGAAATTGTATCAAGTATCTTTTCCGACCACAACGCCATGAGACTAGATATCAATTACAGGAAAAGATCTGTAAAAAATACAAACACATGGAGGCTAAACAATACACTACTTAATAATGAAGAGATCACTGAAGAAATCAAAGAGGAAATCAAAAAATACCTAGAAACAAATGACAATGGAGACACAACGACCCAAAACCTGTGGGATGCAGCAAAAGCAGTTCTAAGGGGGAAGTTTATAGCAATACAAGCCCACCTTAAGAAGCAGGAAACATCTCGAATAAACAACCTAACCTTGCACCTCAAGCAATTAGAGAAAGAAGAACAAAAAAACCCCAAAGCTAGCAGAAGGAAAGAAATCATAAAAATCAGATCAGAAATAAATGAAAAAGAAATGAAGGAAACAATAGCAAAGATCAATAAAACTAAAAGCTGGTTCTTTGAGAAGATAAACAAAATAGATAAACCACTAGCCAGACTCATCAAGAAAAAAAGGGAGAAGACTCAAATCAATAGAATTAGAAATGAAAAAGGAGAGGTAACAACTGACACTGCAGAGATAAAAGAGATCATGAGAGATTACTACAAGCAACTCTATGCCAATAAAATGGACAATCTGGAAGAAATGGACAAATTCTTAGAAATGCACAACCTGCCAAGACTGAATCAGGAAGAAATAGAAAATATGAACAGACCAATCACAAGCACTGAAATTGAAACTGTGATTAAAAATCTTCCAACAAAGAAAAGCCCAGGACCAGATGGCTTCACAGGCGAATTCTATCAAACATTTAGAGAAGAGCTAACACCTATCCTTCTCAAACTCTTCCAAAATATAGCAGAGGGAGGACCACTCCCTAACTCCTTCTACGAGGCCACCATCACCTTGATACCAAAACCAGACAAGGATGTCACAAAGAAAGAAAACTACAGGCCAATATCACTGATGAACATAGATGCAAAAATCCTCAACAAAATACTAGCAAACAGAATCCAACAGCACATTAAACGGATCATACACCATGATCAAGTGGGGTTTATTCCAGGAATGCAAGGATTCTTCAATATACGCAAATCTATCAATGTGATAAACCATATTAACAAATTGAAGGAGAAAAACCATATGATCATCTCAATAGATGCAGAGAAAGCTTTTGACAAAATTCAACACCCATTTATGATAAAAACCCTGCAGAAAGTAGGCATAGAGGGAACTTTCCTCAACATAATAAAGGCCATATATGACAAGCCCACAGCAAACATCATCCTCAATGGTGAAAAACTGAAAGCATTTCCACTAAGATCAGGAACAAGACAAGGTTGCCCACTCTCACCACTATTATTCAACATTGTTTTGGAAGTTTTAGCCACAGCAATCAGAGAAGAAAAGGAAATAAAAGGAATCCAAATTGGAAAAGAAGAAGTAAAGCTGTCACTGTTTGCAGATGACATGATCCTATACATAGAGAACCCTAAAGATGCTACCAGAAAACTACTAGAGCTAATCAATGAATTTGGTAAAGTGGCAGGATACAAAATTAATGCACAGAAATCTCTGGCATTCCTATATACTAATGATGAAAAATCTGAAAGTGAAATCAAGAAAACACTCCCATTTACCATTGCAACAAAAAGAATAAAATATCTAGGAATAAACCTACCTAAGGAGACAAAAGACCTGTATGCAGAAAATTATAAGACACTGATGAAAGAAATTAAAGATGATATAAATAGATGGAGAGATATACCATGTTCTTGGATTGGAAGAATCAACATTGTGAAAATGACTCTACTACCCAAAGCAATCTATAGATTCAATGCAATCCCTATCAAACTACCACTGGCATTTTTCACAGAACTAGAACAAAAAATTTCACAATTTGTATGGAAACACAAAAGACCCCGAATAGCCAAAGCAATCTTGAGAACGAAAGAAGGAACTGGAGGAATCAGGCTCCCTGACTTCAGACTATACTACAAAGCTACAGTCATCAAGACGGTATGGTACTGGCACAAAAACAGAAAGATAGATCAATGGAACAGGATAGAAAGCCCAGAGATAAACCCATGCACATATGGACACCTTATCTTTGATAAAGGTGGCAGTAATGTACAATGGAGAAAGGACAGCCTCTTCAATAAGTGGTGCTGGGAAAACTGGACAGGTACATGTAAAAGTATGAGATTAGATCACTCCCTAACACCATACACAAAAATAAGCTCAAAATGGATTAAAGACCTAAATGTAAGGCCAGAAACTATCAAACTCTTAGAGGAAAACATAGGCAGAACACTCTATGACATAAATCAAAGCAAGATCCTTTCTGACCCACCTCCTAGAGTAATGGAAATAAAAACAAAAATAAACAAATGGGACCTAATGAAACTTCAAAGCTTTTGCACAGCAAAGGAAACCATAAACAAAACCAAAAGACAACCCTCAGAATGGGAGAAAATATTTGCAAATGAAGCAACCGACAAAGGATTAATCTCCAAAATTTACAAGCAGCTCATGCAGCTCAATAACAAGAAAACAAACAACCCAATCCAAAAATGGGCAGAAGACCTAAATAGACATTTCTCCAAAGAAGATATACAGACTGCCAACAAACACATGAAAGAATGCTCAACATCATTAATCATTAGAGAAATGCAAATCAAAACTACAATGAGATATCATCTCACACCAGTCAGAATGGCCATCATCAAAAAATCTAGAAACAATAAATGCTGGAGAGGGTGTGGAGAAAAGGGAACACTCTTGCACTGCTGGTGGGAATGTGAATTGGTTCAGCCACTATGGAGAACAGTATGGAGGTTCCTTAAAAAACTACAAATAGAACTACCATATGACCCAGCAATCCCACTACTGGGCATATACCCTGAGAAAACCAAAATTCAAAAAGAGTCATGTACCAAAATGTTCATTGCAGCTCTATTTACAATAGCCCGGAGATGGAAACAACCTAAGTGCCCATCATCAGATGAATGGATAAAGAAGATGTGGCACATATATACAATGGAATATTACTCAGCCATAAAAAGAAACGAAATTGAGCTATTTGTAATGAGGTGGATAGACCTAGAGTCTGTCATACAGAGTGAAGTAAGTCAGAAAGAAAAAGACAAATACCGTATGCTAACACATATATATGGAATTTAAGAAAAAAATGTCATGAAGAACCTAGGGGTAAAGCAGGACTAAAGACGCAGACCTCTTAGAGAACGGACTTGAGGTTATGGGGAGGGAGAAGGGTGAGCTGTGACAGGGCGAGAGAGAGTCATGGGCATATACACAGTAACAAACGCAGTAAGGTAGACAGCTAGTGGGAAGCAGCCGCATGGCACAGGGATATTGGCTCGGTGCTTTGTGACAGCCTGGAGGGGTGGAATGGGGAGGGTGGGAGGGAGGGAGACGCAACAGGGAAGACATATGGGAACATATGTTTATGTATGACTGATTCACTTTGTTATAAAGCAGAAACTAACACACCATTGTAAAGCAATTATACCCCAATAAAGATGTTAAAAAAAAAAAAAAAAGACACAGCCACCGAAAGTTTGGGACGCCTCTGTTTACAAGAACCTCGTTTACTGTAAAAGTTCAATATCGCAGAAAGTGAAAAATGGATAAAGAAGTTGTGGTACTTACGTACAATGCAGTATCACTCAGCAATGAAACCTTTGTCATCAGGCACGTAGCAGCATAATGAGTGGATTCAGGTACGATGTTTCTAACTGAAATAAGTCACACAGAAAAAGAAACATCATAAGATATCAGTAATACACGGAATGTAAACTTGGCTACACAGGAACTGAATTACAGAACAGAACAGGGTCTCAAATTTAGAAAACCAACTTCTGCTTGCTTCAGGGGAAAGGTGAGATGGGGTGCTCCATAAAACCAGAGATTGAAATGAGCACAGATAAAGTTCCTTAAGCCAAATATGGAATAGACAAGAGCTACTCCTTGCTCAACGAAATGACTCAACACCCCATATTAAACGCCTAAGAATATACCTGACTAGTAAGTACCTTAAAACCTATGGATTGCTATGTCTCCGAAAGAGAATCAAGCGTGTGTACTGGGGCATAAATGCAGTAGTGATAGGATTGGAGAGGTTCGGTGAGCAAATGAAGACCCTTTGAAGTCATACTGCATGGTACCCATTCCACGGGTCTCAACTCTCCAGGTTTAATGTATTCTTCCTTCAGCTAAAACATGCATGTGGAACCCAGAGTATGATCAACCGTGTGATCGGGAGACGTGTTCAAATATGTCTCAGTTTTCCTCCCCTGGTACTCGGGTGCAACATTCCAGACGCTTTACTAACACTCTACCGACTTGGACAGTCAGTGCCTTTAACCTCCTGTTTGGCCCAGTTTGCAATTTCTGCGGAGGATGAAGAGGAATAGCGAGAACCAATGAGAGACTAGCTGGAGGTGTCTGGACGGGCAAATTTAACTCTCATTTCCCACCAGGAAGAGGAAATAACCAAAGGCTCAGCGTGCCGTACCGGAACCAGATTAGGGCCTGAAGCCATCCTGCGGTGTTGGGGCCAGCTCAAAAGAAAGCGAGTTGAAGAAAGGAGCTCAGGGGCACTGTAATTCACAAACCTGCAGAGTTATAAATGACAGCTATCGTCCAAAAATAGACTGAAGTAAGGCTGCCAAGAGGACTTGAAAGTGGGGCAGAATTGCAGGATACCGATTTCAGGAGGTAGACTGGAATTGCATTGAAAGCATAGGAAAAGAGGCAGAACGTCCACAATGATGCACTTTGCCAAAAGGGCATATGCGTTTTTTCCTGAATATATTCAGGAAAAAACGCATACGCCCTTTTTGGCCAACCAAGCAAGCTTGCAAAGGAAATCTGCACTACAATGAAGTCTCACTTCCCCCCGGTCAAAAGGGCCATCAGAATAAAGTGTAAAATCCAGAAAGGCAGGACAGGCCATGGAGAACTGGGAGCCTTGTTATGCTGATTGGCGGGATGTAAATTGCCAACAGACACTCGGGAGAAGTGTATGGTGTTTCCTGAAACATCTAAAAAACAAAGCAACAGAGCCTAGGGCACTTCCACTTATGGTCCTATAGCTTAGGGAAATTAATATCAAAAACACACAGCAACCCCAAAATTTGGGACGGCTCTTTTTACAGGAATCTCTTCTACGGCACAAGTTAAATATCCCAGAGAGCAAATAATGGATAAAGAAGTTGCGGTACTTATGTACAACAGAATACCACTCTGCAATGAAATCTATGTCACCAGGCCCGTACCAGCATAATGAGTGGATTGAGGCACGATGATTCTAAGTGAAATAAGTCACACAGAAAAAGAAACATCATAAGGTATCACTAATACATGGAATGTGAACTTGGCTACACATGAACTGAATTACAAAACAGAACAGGGTCTCAAATTTAGAAAACCAACTTATGCCTGCTTAAGGGGGAAGGTGAGTTGGGGTGCTGCATAAAAGCAGAGTTTCAAATTAGCACAGATACCGTTCCATAAGCCAAATATGTAATAGACAATAGCTACCCCTTGCTCAACGAAATGGATTCAACAATGAGGTATCACCTCACACCTGGTAGAATATGCATCATTGAAAATCTACAAACAAAAAATGCTGGAAAGGGTGTGGAGAAAAGGAACCCTCTCCCACTATTGTTGGGAATATAAATTGATACAGTCATTATGGAGAACAATATGGAATTTCTTAAGAAACTAACAATAGAATTACCATATGATACAGCAATCCCAGTACTGGACATATACCCAGACAAAACCATAAATCAAAAAGAGTCATTCACCGCAATGTTCATTGCATCACTATTTACAATATCGAGGTAATGGAAGCAACCTAAATGCCCACAGACAGACGAATGCATAAAGCCGCGGTACATATATAAAATGGAATATTACTAAGCCATGAAAAGGAATGAAATTGGGTCATTTGTAGAGACGTCGATGGATCTAGAGACTGTCATACAGAGTGAAGTAAGTCAGAAAGAGAAAAACAAATCTTGTATATTCATGCATATATGTGGAACCTAGAAAAACTGTACAGATTAACCATTTTGCAAGGCATAAATAGAGCAACAGATGTAGACAACAAACGTATGGACAACAAGGGGGGAAAGCTGTTGGGGGGTGGTGGTGGGAGGAGTTGAGAGACTGGGATTGGCATGTATACATTTATATGTATAAAATAGATAACCAATAAGAACCTGCTGTATAAAAATATAAAATAAAATTCAAAATTAAAAAGAAATAAAATTTAAAAAATAAAACAGAAAAAACAATTATTCCCTGCACATACATGTATTTATATGAATAAATTATTTCCATGCTTATATCTGTAAATACAAAAAAGAGGAATAAAATCTACCTTGAACCAAAAATGAAAAAGAGAAAAAAAACACAGAACCCACCAGTTACACAGAGGAAAACCGTATCAGGGCACTTGCTCCAGTTGTAAACAATTCTGAAGTTGGTCAGTGGTGGGGAATCGTCTCCCATTCAGCCAGCAGCCCCCACGCAACAAGCGTCCTCATTGCAAAGCTGGGGCACCGTGCCGAGGCATCTGTGAGTAAACGTGAGCTGAGCCCCAGGCCAGTTGCTGCTGAACTATTCCCACCCGTCCCAGGTAAAACACCTGAATATATACAAGGACTTGAAAGCCTAGAGGAAGGGCCATAGAGCCACACGAGTGACAGCATGCCGGCCGACTTGGTGCCTGCAGGCCAGCCAGGATGGTCCTGGCCCTGGGTGCTCTTCTGGAAGATTTCCATTTCCCTGCCTGAGATACCCGTCCTGTCCCTGCCCCCACTGCTTTTTTCCTTCCTCACCTCTGCCCAGGGAGAAATTCCAGCAGCAGGTATGGGTGACACATCCTCTTCTTTAGCAGGTGGCAGCCTGGCAACTGCTGCAGAAAGTCCAGCAGAGCCCCACTCACACTGGGCCACCCACAAAGCCGTGGCCTCTCACTCCCTCCCACCAGCCCAGCCCCGAGACTGCTGACAGGGCAGAGAAAATGGCGTCAGGCACGGCTGCAGGGGCTCTTGCTGCCTGGAGTGGTATTTATATTGATCTCAACCCAGGCACACCTGGGGAGGGCTGGCCGGCACGGTAAGGCTGCCCAGGTCAGCCAATCATCACCCCTCAGGGGCTCACAGTTGCAGAAAATGGAACTTGCTGAACCGGCCAGGTCCAAGGAACAGGTGTTGGCTCCTGAGAGTCAGGATAGACAAGGGGCTGCAGCTTTGGCTTGTTTTCTAATCATTTTATCTGGCCCATGAGTGGGAGACAACTTCAAGAAAACCCTCTCCTAATGAGAGGAACCCAGGAGTCAGGCAGAGGAGGGGTGGGTGGTGGTTGGAGACAGAGGCCTGGTGCCCCGGGTGCAGTGGAAGTCTCTGGAAGACCAGGTGGAGGGAGGCCTCACGGAGTGATGCCCAGGGTCACAGACCTGTCGCAGCTGCTGTTTGTTAGTTCAAGTCCTGCTCTGAGGTGCTCTGTGTCAGCTCTGAGCGACAGGTGAGCTGGGGGTGCTCTGCAATGAGGGCTATGTGCACGGTTCCTGTGTGCCCAGCCCTGCCACGGTACCTGCAAGGGTAGCTCTGTATCCTGGGAGGGGCCTGACCACGAGAGCCCCGTGGGCTGGGGTGGGGGTGGGGTACCTGCCCAGGTGAGCTCCATATTCTGGGATTGGTCTGACCACGAGAGCCCCATGGGCTGCTGGGGACCTGGTAAAGGATGTCAGGACAGTCAGTGAAGCCACCGAGGATATACCTCCAGTTGCTCCTAATTCCTACACCCTGCTGGTCATTCTACCAACCACCAGGACATGGTATTCTGTATTAGTCTTCAATGATGCCTTCTTTTGTATTCCATTAGTCCCAGAGTCACAAGAAATTTTGGCTTGTGAGTGGCAGGACTCAACATACAACTAAAACAATACTTCCGGGCCGTCTGGCCCCAAGGGTGCAAAAATTCCCACACCATCTTTGGGGAAAGCTTAGCTAAAGACCTAAAAGTTCTACCTCTGGAAAAGGAAACCCTCCTTCAATATGCAGACGACATTCTGATCACCAGCCCTACTAAGGAGGCCTCTGAACTACCAAGCCAATAAAGGATAGAAGTTGTCCAAGAAAAAGCTCAAATATCACAGACTGCGGTGACCTGCCTGGGCTTCATTCTCACAGAAGGTCAGAGAAGCCCATCCCAGGAAAGGGAAGAAACCATTTTCAGCCTTACCCCTTTCTAAAACTAGAAGACAGCTTAGGGGTTCCTGGGGAGGCCAGGGTTTGCTGCTTCTGGATCCCTAGCTACAGTCTACTAGCTGGGCCTCTATATGAAACACTGAAAGGAAAAGATGATGATCCTTTTGAATAGAATCCAGAAGTGGCCTTTCAAGAATGGAAAGAGCAGTCAATTCAGACCCTTGCCCTGGAACTCCCTAATTTAGCTAAACCCTTTGACCTTTACATTCCCGGTGAAAGGTGAATCGCCATTGGAGAATTAGTGCAAAAACTGGGACCACTTGAAATGGAACAATGCAAGAATGCCATCCAGGTAGGATAAACTACGGTCACTAAGGGGCTTGGCCCACTGCCACATCTGGCCAAGATACTGGCGGTATCTAAAAACCTGGAAATCAGCAGCCCAAAAGGCCACCTCCCTCCTAAGGGAAAAGGACCCCACGTGGTGATCCTAACCACCAACCATGCCCTGAAGTTGCAGGGTTCGCTCCGTGGGCACACCGACCTCGAGTGAGGAGGCCCTCCAACTCCAACATCCAGAGAGATAACCGGGGGCAACAGGGCACCATGACGACTCGTGTGAACATCACTTGACCTGGAGTTTCTCTCATAAAACAACAAGAGTGTGTCCCAAAAGAGTAGACTACTGCTTGCAGGACTTACTGCACCCAGAGGGGAGCTAATAATCTTGGCGGGGGAACAGTATACCACACTGTCACCATAGAAAAGCCTACAGACACCGTGATGATGGTGGCCAATAAGACCGGCTGGACTCCTGTTTACTTCAAAAGGCTGTTGACTCAGTAGCCATCATGGTCCTTGATCACCACTGACCCTGGACTGTCTGGGAGTTGAGCGGGCAGGGCTCTGACACCTGGTGCTGTTTGTACGTTAATTCAGGGGCCTAACTGAAGAAAGCGCAGACTACTGGTCAGAGCATCTAGGCTGGCAGAGACGGTCAGCCTAAGGTGGCCGAACAAATGTGGGGCGGGGTGAAACCGGCCCCCACAGCGTCTCTGCACATCTCTTTCCTGGACCCTTAAAGGTCATTAGAATCTATAACACTTCCAATGCTGGTGCTCAGGTGGACGAGCAGGGAGGCAGGGGTCCTGGGGACAATCAACGTCACTGGGAGGCTGCTGGGGAGAAGCTCTGACCCTCACCCCAGGGTATGAGGGCTCCCAACTCAGCACTCAGCAGTTACAGAAGAAGGGTCTGCACCCTCAGCACTCCAAGAATGAGGAACGGGACAAAAGGCAGAGGAGGGGTTTGTCCCCAGCAAAGCCCATTAAAAATCCCTGGGAGATAAAAATAGAATCTGGGCAATAAAGTCAAGTCTAACCTTTTTTATCCTTTGTGCTTTGTCTAATTTCACGTGCTCCTAGGGTCCCGCATGCAGAGGTTCCACACCCGGCACTTCAGACCAGATTTCCTAGTGCAGAATGGCTGGGTCGACACCTCAGCTCCTGGGGCCCAGTGCAGACTCCACGATATAGAGCCTGAGCTACAGCCAACCCGGCCCTCGAGAGCTCCGCCGCCTCCCTCCCTCCCACTGACTCTGACAGGATCTCTACACAGCAGCCCAGCCCACAGCCCACGGGGTAGTGCATGCTCTCACCTCTCCATTCTCTGATCAAAATATAAAGTTTCCTTTGCTTGTGAACCAAACTCAGTCTCGATCTGTTGGCCCCAATGACACTGGGCAGGGGGACACTTGTTGGGGTCCACTCTGGAGGATCAGTAACAGAAATTGAGACTATTGTAACCTCAATGAACAGATGTGTGAGCCAAACTGTAGTTAACATAGAACAGTGTATAAGGCTCGGGTAAAATAAGATGTTTTTAACACTTCCATTTGATATTTCCATCACTTTTTATAAGCAAGTTCAGTGAAAAGGTTTGTCTTATTTGTCAGGTCAATATTAGAGAAACGAAGTGATTTCTTTCCAAGGATGTACATCTAATAATCTTGGTTAAACCTTCAATCTTGTTTTAAATGCTTTTCCATTGAAAATGATACCTCTCTTTCAGCTCCCCCATTTCTGAGAAGTATAAAATCTTATAATTTATTATTACCAAAGGGGAAAGGTGGGAGGAGGGATAAATTAACAGTTTGGAATGAACACATACACACTGCTATGTATAAAATAGATCATCAACAAGGAACTACTGTATAGCACAGGGAACTACACTCAACATTTTGCAATAACCTATAAGGGGAAATAATCTGAAAAAGAATAGATATTTTTATTGACATCATCTATCAATGACAGTTAAAGTGTAGCCTAAGGGAAGCTGGTGGTGAGTGCTTCTGACCCTGAAGACTTCAATCATCTAAAGTTTGGACTCTGCCTACTTCCCAAGGCCCTTAACGAACATATGTGTAGCTGTAGCTTAAAAAATTCCCCAGTTTGGGTTTCGGGGAGACACTGATTTTGAAAAAGCCCTGGTGTTCTCCTTACATGAATGGGACTCTTCCTACTGCTAAAACATGTCTGTCACACCCAGAGGATGGTATACCGTCTGATCGGGAAGAGTTTGGAAAAGGCATCTCATCTCCTCATCTCCTGGTGCTCGGGTTCACCCCTCCAGCGTCTTTACTAACAGTCTCCCCACTTGGAGATGTCAGCACTGTCAACATCCTGTTGCGTACAGTTTGGAATTTGTCCAGAGGATGAAGCGGAAGGATGAGGAACAATGAGAGACAAGTCCTAGGTGTTCAGACAGGCACATGTCACTCTAATTTCCAATCAGGAAGACGAATTGACCAAAGGCTAGGGTTGCCCATGGAAACAGTATAGGGCTTGAGGAAATCCCGCTGCTTTGTGGCCAGTTCCCATAAACACGAGTTGAACAATGGAACTCAGGGGCAGTAAAATTCACAAAACTGCAGAGTTGAAAATATCCATCACTGAAAAATGTCTTGAGGAAAGTCAGAGAAAAGGACTTGTAAGCAAGGGAGAATGGCAGGAAAGGGATTTGAGGAGGTAGAAAGGACTCGCCATTAAGCACAAGAAAAGGAGCTGAACATTGCCAACATTGCAGTTGGCCAAAAAGGGTGTATGCATTCTTTTCTGTATATATTCAAGAAAAGGGCATACACTTTTTTAGCCAACCAAACAGGTGGGCACTGGAAGTCAATACTACAAAAGATATCACTTCGCATCAGTCAGAAGAGCCATCCTCATAAAGCGTAAACAACAGAAATGCAGGACAGGGCAACGAGAAGAGGGAGCCCTGTGAGACTTATAGTGGAAATGTATATTGCCAACGGCCATTCTGGAGAAGTGTATTGTGTTTACTAAAGCATCTAAAAAATGAGCTACAGAGCATAGGGCACTTGCACTCATGGGCGTATATCTTGGGAAAAACAAAAATCGAGAGGACACAGGCACCCCAATGTTTACCCCCTCTCTGTTTAAAAGATCCTCGACTAGGATATAACTTAAATGTCTCTGGAGGGAAAAAATGGATAGAGATGTGGTACTTAGGTAGAGTGGAATATTATTCAGCCTGGAAATCAATGAAATATGGCCAGTTGTAACAACTCCGGAGGAGTTACGTATGATCATTCTAAGTGACAGAATTCAAAAAGAAAAAGACACATATCATAAGATATCACTTAAAGGTGGAATCCAAAATGGCTACACATGAAATAAATTACAAAACAAAAACATAGTCAAATATGTAGAAAACACGCATAAGGCTGCTAAACGGGAAAGGTGGGGAGGGGTGAGGCATCATCCAGGAGGTTGAAATTAGCAAAGATACCATTCCAAATACCAAACTGATAATCAACAAGGCCTACACGGTAGCTAAAAGAACTGCACTCAGCACACTCAAGTCACCGGAAAAGAATATATACGACTGGTAAGAATCTGAAAAAGAATTTATTGATGTCTCTCTGTACGTGAATCAAGTGGATGTACAGCAGCAAGAAACAGAGCTTTGAAAATCAGCTGTAACCAATATAGTAATAAATTGAAAAAAATAAACGACAGAGAGACAGAGAAAACCTCTTACAACTTTTCCTCAGGGACGGTGATGCAACATGGATTGAACACATCTAGACCCACAGCAGGATGAGACATAAGGCTGGAAACTGTTTGCGCTAAGAGAAATGTGAGGTTGGGTGAGGAAATGCACACCCTTTAAAGTAATACTACCTGGTACCCATTCAATGGGTCCCAAATCTGCAGGTTCAAGGGATCTTCCTACAGCTAAAACATGCATGGAAAACCCAGAGGACTGTACACCATGTGATCGGGAGATGTGTCTAAAATGCACCTCATTTATCCTCTCCTGGTGCTCCTGTTCACCATTCCAGCCACGCTACTTAGAATCTCCCCACTTGGAGAATCAGCACATTTAAACTTCTGTTTCACACATTTTGCAAATTGTGAGGAGGATGAACGGGAAGAGGGGGAACCAATGAGAGAAGAGTTGTAGGGGTTTGGACGGGCACATATCACTCTAATTTCCCATTAAGAATAAGAATTAAAGAAAGGCTCAGCCTGCCTCGCCGGAGCCAAAATAGGGCCTGAAGCAATCCTGCGGGTTTGAGGCCAGCTCACAAAAGAGCAACTTAAAAAATGGAGCTCAGGGTCACTGCAATTCACAAACCTGCAGAGTTATAAATGAAAACTAACGTCCAAAAATATGTTGAGGTAAGGCAAAGAAGAGGATCTGAATGCAAGACAGAATTGCAAGAAACAGATTTCAAGAGATAGATTGGACTCATCTTTAACGCACATGAAAAGCCGCAGAATTTCGACAATGATGCAGTTGGCCCAAAAGGGCGTATGCGTTTTTTCCTGATTATATCCAGGAAAAAACGCATACACACTTTATGGGCAACGAAGCAAGCAAGCAATGCAAATGTGCACAACAAAGAAGTCTCACTTCCCCCCGGTCAAAAGGGCCATCCTAAAAAATTGTAAAAACCAGCAATGCAGGACAGGCCATGGAGAACAGGGAGCCTTTATACGCTGATGGGCAGTGTGTGAACTGCCGAGAGCCACTCTGGAGAAGTGTATGGTGGTTCCTAAATCATCTAAAAAACAGAGCTACAGAGCATAGGACACTTCCAATCATGGGAGTATATCTAGGGAAGTCTAAAAATCAACAAGACACAAGCACACCACAGTTTAGGGCTACTCTGTTTACAAGAACCTCAACTTCAGTACACCTTAAATACCCCAGGAAAGAGAACAATGGATAAAGAAGATGTGGTACTTATGTACAATGGAATATCTCTTCACCATGAAATCAATGTAATAAGGCTAGTAGAAGGATAAAGAGTGGATTTAGGTCCGATAATACTACTTGAAATAAGTCAAACAGAAAAAGAAACATATCATAAGATATCACTTATAGAGGGAGGGTAAATATGGCTGCACAAGAAATGAATTACAGAACAGAACAGTGTCTCACATTTAGAAAACACACTTATGTCAGCTTAAGGGGAAAGGAGAGGTGGGGTGATGCATAAAACCAGAGTTTGAAATTAGCACAGATACCGTTCAATAAACCAAATAGGTATTAGACAAGATCTACACCTTGCTCAATGAACAGGCCTCAACACACCCTATACACCGCAGAGAAATATATCTGAGGAATAAGAATCTTAAAACCCATGTATTGATATATCTCCATAAGGGAATCAAGTGTGTGCAGAGCGGCACAAACACAGCAGTGAAAAGGAGCTAAACCCCATTATAGAAATAAATTTTAAAAACAAAACGCTGAAACAATGAAAGAGAGAAAAATTCTTACAAAATTCGCTCAGGGGCTGTGATGCAACCTGGATTGACCACATATAAACCCACAGCTGGATAAGACATAAGGCTGGACACTTGGGGATGACAGGATTGGTGAGCTTTGGTGAGCAACTGCCGAAAGTTTAATGCAATACTTCATGCTACTCAGTCCAAGGGTCCCAACACTCCAGGTTGAAGGGAATCTTCCTACAGCTAAACCATGCTTGGGAAACCCAGCGACTGGTATACCATATGATCGGGAAAGGTTTCTAAAACGCACCTCATTTTTCCTCTCCTGGGGCTCCGGATCGACATTCCAGCCGCTTTACTAACAACATCCCCACATGGAGTCAATGCCTTTAAGTTCTGGTATCGCACAGTCTGCAGTTAGTGCAGAGGATGAATGGGAATAGGGGGAACCAGTGAGAAACTAGCTGTAGCGGTTTCAATGGGCACATGTCACTCTAATATCACATCAGTAAGAAGAATTAACCAAAGGCACAGCAAGGTGCCCCAGAAGAAAAATAGGGCTTCAAGGAATCCTGTGGTAATGGGGCAAGACCACAAAAATAAGAGCTAAAAAATGGAGCTAAGGGCCACTGCAATTCAAAAACCTGCAGAGTTATAAAGGCCAACTATTTTTAAAAAATATATTGAGGTAAGGCTATGAAGAGGCATTGAAAGCAAGGCAGAATTGCAGGAAACCGATTTCCGGAGGTAGACTGGAATTGCATTGAAAGCATATGAAGAGAGTCAGAAACTCGACAATGATGCACTTGGCCAAAAAGGGCGTATGCGTTTTTTCCTGAATATATTCAGGAAAAAACGCATACGCCCTTTCTGGCCAACCAAGCAAGTTTGCAAAGGAAATCTGCACTACAATGAAGTCTCACTTCCACCTGGTCAAAAGGGCCATCTGAAAAAAGTGTAAAATCCAGAAAGGCACGACAGGCCATGGAGAACTGGGAGCCTTGTTATGCTGATGGGCGGGATGTAAATTGCCAACAGACACTCCGGAGAAGTGTATCGTGTTTCCTGAAACATCTAAAAAACAACGCAACAGAGCCTAGGGCACTTCCACTTATGGTCCTATAGCTTAGGGAAATTAAAATCAAAAAGACACAGCCACCCCAAAGTTTGGAACGGCTCTGTTTACAAGAACCTCGTTTACAGTACAAGTTCAACATCGCAGAAAATGAAAAATGGATAAAGAAGCTGTGGTATTTACTTACAAAGCAATATCACTCAGCAATGAAATCTATGTCATCAGGCCCTTAGAAGCACAATGAGTGGATTCAGGTATGATGATTCTAACTGAAATAAGTCACACAGAAAAAGAAACATCATAAGATATCACTAATACACGGAATGGAAACGTGGCTACACAGGAACTGAATTACAGAACAGAACAGGGTCTCAAATTTAGAAAACCAACTTATGCTTGCTTAAGGGGAAAGGTGAGTTGGGGTGCTGCATAAAACGAGAGATTGAAATGAGCACAGATAAAGTTCCTTAAGCCAAATATGGAATAGACAAGAGCTACTCCTTGCTCAACGAAATGGACTCAACACCGCATATTAAACGCCTAAGAATGTACATGACGAGTAAGTATCGTGAAACCTATGGATTGCTATGTCTCCGAAAGAGAATCAAGCATGTGTACAGGGGCATAAACGCAGCAGTGATAGGATTGGAGAGGTTTGGTGAGCAAATGAAGACCCTTTGAAGTCATATTGCATGGTACCCATTCCACGGGTCTCAACTGTCCAGGTTTAAGGTATTCTTCCTTCAGATAAAAGATGCATGTGGAACCCAAGTATGATCAACCATGTGAACGGGAGACGTGTTCAAATATGTCTCCGTTTTCCTCCCCTGGTACTCGGGTGCAACATTCCAGACGCTTTACTAACACTCTCCCCACTTGGAGAGTCAGCGCCTTTAACCTCCTGTTTGGCTCAGTTTGCAATTTCTGCGGAAAATGAACAGGAATAGCGAGAACCAATGAGAGGCTAGCTGGAGGTGTCTGGACGGGCAAATTTAACTCTCATTTCCCACCAGGAAGAGGAAATAACCAAAGGCTCAGTGTGCCATGCCGGAACGAGATTAGGGCCTGAAGCCATCCTGCGGTGTTGCGGCCAGCTCAAAAGAAAGCGAGTTGAAGAAAGGAGCTCAGGGGCACTGAAATTCACAAACCTGCAGAGTTATAAATGACAGCTATCGTCCAAAAATAGACTGAAGTAAGGCTGCCAAGAGGACTTGAAAGCGGGGCAGAATTGCAGGAAACCGATTTCAGGAGGTAGACTGGAATTGCATTGAAAGCATAGGAAAAGAGGCAGAACGTCCACAATGATGCACTTGGCCAAAAAGGGCGTATGCGTTTTTTCCTGAATATATTTAGGAAAAAACGCATACGCCCTTTTTGGCCAACCAAGCAAGCTTGCAAAGGAAATCTGCACTACAATGAAGTCTCACTTCCCCCCGGTCAAAAGGGCCATCTGAAAAAAGTGTAAAATCCAGAAAGGCAGGACAGGCCATGGAGAACTGGGAGCCTTGTTATGCTGAAGGGCGGGATGTAAATTGCCAACAACCACTCGGGAGAAGTGTATGGTGTTCCCTGAAACATCTAAAAAACAAAGCAACAGAGCCTAGGGCACTTCCACTTATGGTCCTATAGCTTAGGGAATTTAAAATCAAAAAGACACAGCCACCCCAAAGTTTGGAACGGCTCTGTTTACAAGAACCTCGTTTACAGTACAAGTTCAACATCGCAGAAAGTGAAAAATGGATAAAGAATTCGTGGTATTTACTTACAAAGCAATATCACTCAGCAATGAAATCTGTGTCATCAGGCCCTTAGCAGCACAATGAGTGGATTCAGGTATGATGATTCTAACTGAAATAAGTCACACAGAAAAAGAAACATTTTAAGATATCAGTAATACACAGAATGGAAACTTGGCTACACAGGAACTGAATTACAGAACAGAACAGGGTCTCAAATTTAGAAAACCTACTTATGCTTGCTTAAGGTTAAAGGTGAGTTGGGGTGCTGCATAAAACGAGAGATTGAAATGAGCACAGATAAAGTTCCTTAAGCCAAATATGGAATAGACAAGAGCTACTCCTTGCTCAACGAAATGGACTCAACACCGCATATTAAACGCCTAAGAATGTACCTGACTTGTAAGTATCTTAAAACCTATGGATTGCTATGTTTCCGAAAGAGAATCAAGCATGTGTACAGGGGCATAAACGCAGCAGTGATAGGATTGGAGAGGTCCGGTGAGCAAATGAAGACCCTTTGAAGTCATATTGCATGGTACCCATTCCACGGGTTTCAACTACCCAGGTTTAAGGTATTCTTCCTTCAGCTAAAACATGCATGTGGAACCCAGAGTATGATCAACCATGTGATCGGGAGACGTGTTCAAATATGTCTCAGTTTTCGTATCCTGGTACTCGGGTGCAACATTCCAGACGCTTTACTAACACTCTCCCGACTTGGAGAGTCAGTCCCTTTAACCTCTTGTTTGGCCCAGTTTGCAATTTCTGTGGAAGATGAACAGGAATAGCGAGAACCAATGAGAGACTAGCTGGAGGTGTCTGGACGGGCAAATTTAACTCTCATTTCCCACCAGGAAGAGGAATTAACCAAAGGCTCAGCCTGCCGTGCCGGAACCAGATTAGGGCCTGAAGCCATCCTGCGGTGTTGCGGCCAGGTCACAAGAAAGCGAGTTGAAGAAAGGAGCTCAGGGGCACTGTAATTCACAAACCTGCAGAGTTATAAATGACAGCTATCGTCCAAAAATAGACTGAAGTAAGGCTGCCAAGAGGACTTGAAAGCGGGGCAGAATTGCAGGAAACCGATTTCAGGAGGTAGACTGAAATTGCATTGAAAGCATAGGAAAAGAGGCAGAACGTCCACAATGATGCACTTGGCCAAAAAGGGCGTATGCGTTTTTTCCTGAATATATTCAGGAAAAAACGCATACGCCCTTTTTGGCCAACCAAGCAAGCTTGCAAAGGAAATCTGCACTACAATGAAGTCTCACTTCCCCCCGGTCAAAAGGGCCATCTGAAAAAAGTGTAAAATCCAGAAAGGCAGGACAGGCCATGGAGAACTGGGAGCCTTGTTATGCTGATGGGCGGGATGTAAATTGCCAACAGACACTCAGGAGAAGTGTATGGTGTTTCCTGAAACATCTAAAAAACAAAGCAACAGAGCCTAGGGCACTTCCACTTATGGTCCTATAGCTTAGGGAAATTAAAATCAAAAAGACACAGCCACCCCAAAGTTTGGGACGCCTCCGTTTACAAGAACCTCGTTTACCGCACAAGTTCAATATCACAGAAAGTGAAAAATGGATAAAGAACTTGTGGTACTTACGTACAATGCAGTATCACTCAGCAATGAAATCTATGTCATCAGGCCCGTAGCAGCATAATGAGTGGATTCAGGTACGATGATTCTAACTGAAATAGGTCACACAGAAAAAGAAACATCATAAGATATCAGTAATACACGGAATGTAAACTTGGCTACACAGGAACTGAATTACAGAACAGAATAGGGACTCAAATTTAGAAAACCAACTTATGCTTGCTTAAGGGGAAAGGTGAGTTGGGGTGCTGCATAAAACCAGAGATTGAAATGAGCACAGATAAAGTTCCTTAAGTCAAATATGGAATAGACAAGAGCTACTCTTGCTCAGCGAAATGGACTCAACACCGCATATTAAACGCCTAAGAATGTACCTGACTAGTAAGTATCTTAAAACCTATGGATTGCTTTGTCCCCGAAAGAGAATCAAGCATGTGTACAGGGGCATAAATGCAGCAGTGATAGGATTGGAGAGGTTCGGTGAGCAAGTGAAGACCCTTTGAAGTCATATTGCATGGTACCCATTCCACGGGTTTCAACTAACCAGGTTTAAGGTATTCTTCCTTCAGCTAAAACATGCATGTGGAACCCAAGTATGATCAACCATGTGAACGGGAGACGTGTTCAAATATGTCTCAGTTTTCGTACCCTGGTAATCGGGTGCAACATTCCAGATGCTTTACTAACACTCTCCCCACTTGAAGAGTCAGCGCCTTTAACATCCTGTTTGGCCCAGTTTGCAATTTCTGCGTAAGATGAACAGGAATAGCGAGAACCAATGTGAGACTAGCTGGAGGTGTCTGGACGGGCAAATTTAACTCTCATTTCCCACCAGGAAGAGGAAATAACCAAAGGCTCAGCGTGCCGTGCCGGAACCAGATTAGGGCCTGAAGCCATCCTGCGGTGTTGCGGCCAGCTCACAAGAAAGCGAGTTGAAGAAAGGAGCTCAGGGGCACTGTAATTCACAAACCTGCAGAGTTATAAATGACAGCTATCGTCCAAAAATAGACTGAAGTAAGGCTGCCAAGAGGACTTGAAAGCGGGGCAGAATTGCAGGAAACCGATTTCAGGAGGTAGACTGGAATTGCATTGAAAGCATAGGAAAAGAGGCAGAACGTCCACAATGATGCACTTGGCCAAAAAGGGCGTATGCGTTTTTTCCTGAATATATTCAGGAAAAAACGCATACGCCCTTTTTGGCCAACCAAGCAAACTTGCAAAAGAAATCTGCACTACAATGAAGTCTCACTTCTCCCCGGTCAAAAGGGACATCTGAAAAAAGTGTAAAATCCAGAAAGGCAGGACAGGCCATGGAGAACTGGGAGCCTTGTTATGCTGATGGGCGGGATGTAAATTGCCAACAGACACTCGGGAGAAGTGTATGGTGTTTCCTGAAACATCTAAAAAACAAAGCAACAGAGCCTAGGGCACTTCCACTTATGGTCCTATAGCTTAGGGAAATTAAAATCAAAAAGACACAGCCACCCCAAAGTTTTGGATGCCTCCGTTTACAAGAACCTCGTTTACAGTACAAGTTCAACATCGCAGAAAGTGAAAAATGGATAAAGAAGTTTTGGTATTTACTTACAAAGCAATATCACTCAGCAATGAAATCTGTGTCATCAGGACCTTAGCAGCACAATGAGTGGATTCAGGTATGATGATTCTAACTGAAATAAGTCACACAGAAAAAGAAACATCATAAGATATCAGTAATACATGGAATGTAAACTTGGCTACACAGGAACTGAATTACAGAACAAAACAGGGACTCAAATTTAGAAAACCAACTTATGCTTGCTTAAGGGGAAAGGTGAGTTGGGGTGCTGCATAAAACCAGAGATTGAAATGAGCACAGATAAAGTTCCTTAAGTCAAATATGGAATAGACAAGAGCTACTCCTTGCTCAACGAAATGGACTCAACACCGCATATTAAACGCCTAAGAATGTACCTTACTAGTAAGTATCTTAAAACCTATGGATTGCTATGTCTCCGAAAGAGAATCAAGCATGTGTACAGGGGCATAAACGCAGCAGTGATAGGATTGGAGAGGTTCGTGAGCAAATGAAAATCCTTTGAAGTCATATTGCATGGTACCCATTCCAAGGGTTTCAACTACCCAGGTTTAAGGTATTCTTCCTTCAGCTAAAACATGCATGTGGAACCTAGCGTATGATCAACCATGTGATCGGGAGACGTGTTCAAATATGTCTCAGTTTTCGTACCCTGGTACTCGGGTGCAACATTCCAGACGCTTTACTAACACTCTCCCCACTTGGAGAGTCAGTCCCTTTAACCTCCTGTTTGGCCCAGTTTGCAATTTCTGTGGAAGATGAACAGGAATAGCGAGAACCAATGAGAGACTAGCTGGAGGTGTCTGGATGGGCAAATTTAACTCTCATTTCCCACCAGGAAGAGGAATTAACCAAAGGCTCAGTGTGCCGTGCCAGAACCAGATTAGGGTCTGAAGACATCCTGCGGTGTTGCGGCCAGGTCACAAGAAAGCGAGTTGAAGAAAGGAGCTCAGGGGCACTGTAATTCACAAACCTGCAGAGTTATAAATGACAGCTATCGTCCAAAATTATACTGAAGGAAGGCTGCCAAGAGGACTTGAAAGCGGGGCAGAATTGCAGGAAACCGATTTCAGGAGGTAGACTGGAATTGCATTGAAAGCATAGGAAAAGAGGCAGAACGTCCACAATGATGCACTTGGCCAAAAATAGCGTATGGGTTTTTTCCTGAATGTATTCAGGAAAAAACGCATACGCCCTTTTTGGCCAACCAAGCAAACTTGCAAAGGAAATCTGCACTACAATGAAGTCTCACTTCTCCCTGGTCAAAAGGGCCATCTGAAAAAAGTGTAAAATCCAGAAAGGCAGGACAGGCCATGGAGAACTGGGAGCCTTGTTATGCTGATGGGCGGGATGTAAATTGCCAACAGACACTCAGGAGAAGTGTATGGTGTTTCCTGAAACATCTAAAAAACAAAGCAACAGAGCCTAGGGCACTTCCACTTATGGTCCTATAGCTTAGGGAAATTAAAATCAAAAAGACACAGCCACCCCAAAGTTTGGGATGCCTCCGTTTACAAGAACCTCGTTTACCGTACAAGTTCAATATCACAGAAAGTGAAAAATGGATAAAGAACTTGTGGTACTTACGTACAATGCAGTATCACTCAGCAATGAAATCTATGTCATCAGGCCCGTAGCAGCATAATGAGTGGATCCAGGTACGATGACTCTAACTGAAATAAGTCACACAGAAAAAGAAACATCATAAGATATCACTAATACACGGAATGTAAACTTGGCTACACAGGAACTGCATTCCAAAACAGAACAGGGTCTCAAATTTAGAAAACCAACTTATGCTTGCTTAAGTGGAAAGGTGAGTTGGGGTGCTGTATAAAACCAGAGATTGAAATGAGCACAGATAAAGTTCCTTAAGCCAAATATGGAATAGACAAGAGCTACTCCTTGCTCAACGAAATGGACCCAAAACCCCATATTAAACGCCTAAAAATGTACCTGACTAGTAAGTATCTTAAAACCTATGGATTGCTATGTCTCCGAAAGAGAATCAAGCATGTGTACAGGGGCATAAACGCAGCAGTGATAGGATTGGAGAGGTTCGGTGAGCAAATGAAGACCCTTTGAAGTCATATTGCATGGTACCCATTACACGGGTCTCAACTCTCCAGGTTTAAGGTATTCTTCCTTCAGCTAAAACATGCATGTGGAACCCAAGTATGATCAACCATGTGAACGGGAGACGTGTTCAAATATGTCTCAGTTTTCCTCCCCTGGTACTCGGGTGCAACATTCCAGATGCTTTACTAACACTCTCCCGACTTGGAGAGTCAGTCCCTTTAACCTCCTGTTTGGCACAGTTTGCAATTTCTGCGGAAGATGAACAGGAATAGCGAGAACCAATGAGAGGCTAGCTGGAGGTGTCTGGACGGGCAAATTTAACTCTCATTTCCCACCAGGAAGAGGAAATAACCAAAGGCTCAGCGTGCAGTACCGGAACCAGATTAGGGCCTGAAGCCATCCTGCGGTGTTGCGGCCAGCTCAAAATAAAGCGAGTTGAAGAAAGGAGCTCAGGGGCACTGTAATTCACGAACCTGCAGAGTTATAAATGACAGCTATCGTCCAAAAATAGACTGAAGTAAGGCTGCCAAGAGGACTTGAAAGCGGGGCAGAATTGCAGGATACCGATTTCAGGAGGTAGACTGGAATTGCATTGAAAGCATAGGAAAAGAGGCAGAACGTCCACAATGATGCACTTGGCCAAAAAGGGCGTATGCGTTTTTTCCTGAATATATTCAGGAAAAAACGCATACGCCCTTTTTGGCCAACCAAGCAAGCTTGCAAAGGAAATCTGCACTACAATGAAGTCTCACTTCCCCCCGGTCAAAAGGGCCATCTGAAAAAAGTGTAAAATCCAGAAAGGCAGGACAGGCCATGGAGAACTGGGAGCCTTGTTATGCTGATGGGCGGGATGTAAATTGCCAACAGACACTCGGGAGAAGTGTATGGTGTTTCCTGAAACATCTAAAAAACAAAGCAACAGAGCCTAGGGCACTTCCACTTATGGTCCTATAGCTTAGGGAAATTAAAATCAAAAAGACACAGCCGGAGGAAGGCGGAAGATGGCGGAAGAGTAAGACGCGGAGATCACCTTCCTCCCCACAGATACACCAGAAATACAACTACACGTGGAACAACTCCTACAGAACACCTACTGAAGGCTGGCAGAAGACCTCAGACCTCCCAAAAGGCAAGAAACTCCCCACGTACCTGGGTAGGGCAAAAGAAAAAACAGAGACAAAAGAATAGGGACGGCACCTGCACCAGTGGGAGGGAGCTGTGAAGGAGGAAAAGTTTCCACACTCTAGGAAGCCCCTTCGCGGGCGGAGACTGCGGGAGGCGGAGGGGGGAGCTTCGAAGCTGCGGAGGAGTGCACAGCAACCGGTGCGGAGGGCAAAGCGGGGAGATTCCCACACAGAGGATCGGTGCCGACCGGCACTCACCAGCCCGAGAGGCTTGTCTGCTCACCCGCCGGGGCGGGCGGGGCTGCGAGCTGAGGCCGGAGCGCAGGGAGAGGACTGGGGTTGGCGGCTTGAACATAGCCTGAAGGGGTTAGTGCACCACAGCTAGCCGGGAGGGAGTCCGGGGAAAAGCCTGCACCTGCAGAAGAGGCAGGAGACTTTTCCTTCCCTCTTTGTTTCCTGGTGCGTGAGGAGAGGGGTTTAAGAACGCTGCTTAAAGAAACTCCAGAGACGGGTGTGAGCCGCGGCTAAAAGCGCGAACCCCAGAGACGGGCGCGAGCCGCGGCTGAAAGCGCGGACCCCAGAGACGGGCGCGAGCCGCGGCTGAAAGCGCAGAATCCAGAGACGGGCGCGAGCCGTGGCTGAAAGCGCGGAATCCAGAGACGGGCGCGAGCCGCGGCTGAAAGCGCGGAATCCAGAGACGGGCGCGAGCCGCGGCTGAAAGCGCGGAATCCAGAGACGGGTGCAAGCCGCGGCTAAAAGCGCGGACCCCAGAGGCGGACGGGAGACGTTAAGGCTGCTGCTGCCGCCACCGAGGGGCCTGTGTGCGAGTACAGGTCACTCTCCACACCCCTCCTCCGCGGAGCCTGTGCAGCCCGCCACTGCCGGGTTCCCGGGATCCAGAGACAACTTCCCCGGGAGAGCGCACAGCGCGCCTCAGGCTGGTGCAAAGTCACGCCGGCCTTTGCCACCGCAGGCCCGCTCCGCACTCTGTGCCCCTCCGTCCCCGCCGGCCTGAGTGCGCCGGAGCCCCCAATCAGCGGCTCTTTTAACCCCATCCTGTCTGAGCAAAAAACAGACGCCCTCCAGCGATCTACACGCAGTGGCAGGGCCAAATCCAAAGCTTAGCCCTGGGAGCTGTGAGAACAAAGAAGAGAAAGGGAAATCTCTCCCAGCAGCCTCAGAAGCAGCGGATTAAAGCTCCACAATCAACTTGATGTACCCTGCATCTGTGGAATACCTGAATAGACAACCAATCATCCCAAATTAAGGAAGTGGACTTTAGGAGCAAGATCTATGATTTTTTCCCCTTTCCTCTTTTTGTGAATGTGTATGTGTATGCTTCTGTGTGAGATCTTGTCTGTATAGTCTTGCTTCCACCATTTGTCCTAGGGTTCTATCCGTCCATGTTTTTTTTTTTTAATTTTTTTTCTTAATAATTAATTTTAATAACCTTATTATACTTTACCTTCGTTCTTTCTTTCTTTCTTTCCGTCCTTCCTTCCCTCCTTTAGACAACGAATCATCCCAAATTGAGGAAGTGGTCTCTGACAGCAAGATTTAGGATTCTTCCCCATTTACCTCTTTTAGTGAGGGTGTATGTGTATGCTTCTGTGTAAGATTTTGTCTGTATAGCTTTGCTTCCAACATTTGTCCTAAGGTTCTTTCCGTCCCTTTTTTTTTTTTTCTAAATAAGAAGTTTTTAATTCAATAACTTTATTATACTTTATTTTATTTTTACTGTATCTTCTTTCTTTCTGTCTTTTTTCCTTCTTTCCCTCCTTCCTTCCTTCCTCCCTCCCTCCCTCCCTCCTTTCTTTCCTTCTTGCCTTCTTTCCTTCTTTGCTTCTTTCTTTCTTTCTTCCTTCCTTCCTACCCTCCTTTCCTTCTTTCTTTCCTCATACTTCTACTAATTCCCTCTACTTTTTCTCCCTTTTATCCTGAGCCTGTGGATGAAAAGCTTTTGGTGCTCCAGCCAGGAGGCAGGGCTGTGCCTCTGAGGTAGGACAGCCAACTTCAGGACACTGATCAACAAGAGACCTCCCAGCTCCACATAATATCAAACGGCGAAAATCTCCCAGAGACCTCCATCTTAACACCAGCACCCAGCTTCACTCAACGACCAGCAAGCCACAGGGCTGGAAAACCTATGCCAAACAACTAGCAAAACAGGAACACAACCCCACCCATTAGCAGAGAGGCTGCCTAAAATCATAATAAGGCCACAGACACCCCCAAACACACCACCAGACGTGAACCTGCCTACTAGAGAGACAAGATCCAGCCTCATCCACCACAACACAGGCACTAGCCCCCTCCACCAGGAAGCCTACACAACCCACTGAACCAACCTTAGCCACTGGAGACAGACATCAAAAACAGGAGGAACTACAAACCTGCAGCCTGCAAAAACGAGACCCCAAACACAGTAAGATAAGCAAAATGAGAAGACAGAAAAACACACAGCAGATGAAGGAGCAAGATAAAAACCCACCAGACCTAACAAATGAAGAGGAAATAGGCAGTCTACCTGAAAGAGAATTCAGAATAATGATAGTAAGGTTGATCCGAAATCTTGGAGATAGAATGGACAATAGATTGGACAAAATGCAAGAATCAGTTAACAAGGACCTAGAAGAACTAAAGATGAAACAAGCAACGATGAACAACACAATAAATGAAATTAAAAGTACTCTAGATGGGATCAATAGCAGAATAACTGAGGCAGAAGAACGGATAAGTGACCTGGAAGATAAAATAGTGGAAATAACTACTGCAGAGCAGAATAAAGAAAAAAGAATGAAAAGAACTGAGGACAGTCTCAGAGACCTCTGGGACAACATTAAACGCACCAACATTCGAATTATAGGGGTTCCAGAAGAAGAAGAGAAAAAGAAAGGGACTGAGAAAATATTTGAAGAGATTATAGTTGAAAACTTCCCTAATATGGGAAAGGAAATAGTTAATCAAGTCCAGGAAGCACAGAGAGTCCCATACAAGATAAATACAAGGAGAAATACGCCAAGACACATATTAATCAAACTGTCAAAAATTAAATACAAAGAAAGCATATTAAAAGCAGCAAGGGAAAAACAACAAATAACACATAAGGGAATCCCCATAAGGTTAACAGCTGATCTCTCAGCAGAAACCCTACAAGCCAGAAGGGAGTGGCAGGACATACTGAAAGTGATGAAGGAGAAAAACATGCAGCCAAGACTACTCTACCCAGCAAGGATCTCATTCAGATTTGATGGAGAAATTAAAACCTTTACAGACAAGCAAAAGCTGAGAGAGTTCAGCACCACCAAACCAGCTTTACAACAAATGCTAAAGGATCTTCTCTAGGCAAGAAACACAAGAGAAGGAAAAGACCTATAATAACGAACCCAAAACAATTTAGAAAATGGGAATAGGAACATACATATCGATAATTACCTTAAATGTAAATGGACTAAATGCTCCCACCAAAAGACACAGATTAGCTGAATGGATACAAAAACAAGACCCTTATATATGCTGTCTACAAGAGACCCACTTCAGACCTAGAGACACATACAGACTGAAAGTAAGGGGATGGAAAAAGATATTCCATGCAAATGGAAGCCAAAAGAAAGCTGGAGTAGCAATTCTCATATCAGACAAAATAGACTTTAAAATAAGGACTATTAAAAGAGACAAAGAAGGACACTACATAATGATCAAGGGATCGATCCAAGAAGAAGATATAACAATTGTAAATATTTATGCACCCAACATAGGAGCACCTCAATACATAAGGCAAATACTAACAGCCATAAAAGGGGAAATCGACAGTAACACATTCATAGTAGGGGACTTAAACACCCCACTTTCACCCATGGACAGATCATCCAAAATGAAAATAAATAAGGAAACACAAGCTTTAAATGATACATTAAACAAGATGGACTTAATTGATATTTATAGGACACTCCATCCAAAAACAACAGAATACACATTTTTCTCAAGTGCTCATGGAACATTCTCCAGGATAGATCATATCTTAGGTCACAAATCAAGCCTTGGTAAATTTAAGAAAATTGAAATTGTATCAAGTATCTTTTCCGACCACAACGCCATGAGACTAGATATCAATTACAGGAAAAGATCTGTAAAAAATACAAACACATGGAGGCTAAACAATACACTACTTAATAATGAAGAGATCACTGAAGAAATCAAAGAGGAAATCAAAAAATACCTAGAAACAAATGACAATGGAGACACAACGACCCAAAACCTGTGGGATGCAGCAAAAGCAGTTCTAAGGGGGAAGTTTATAGCAATACAAGCCCACCTTAAGAAGCAGGAAACATCTCGAATAAACAACCTAACCTTGCACCTCAAGCAATTAGAGAAAGAAGAACAAAAAAACCCCAAAGCTAGCAGAAGGAAAGAAATCATAAAAATCAGATCAGAAATAAATGAAAAAGAAATGAAGGAAACAATAGCAAAGATCAATAAAACTAAAAGCTGGTTCTTTGAGAAGATAAACAAAATAGATAAACCACTAGCCAGACTCATCAAGAAAAAAAGGGAGAAGACTCAAATCAATAGAATTAGAAATGAAAAAGGAGAGGTAACAACTGACACTGCAGAGATAAAAGAGATCATGAGAGATTACTACAAGCAACTCTATGCCAATAAAATGGACAATCTGGAAGAAATGGACAAATTCTTAGAAATGCACAACCTGCCAAGACTGAATCAGGAAGAAATAGAAAATATGAACAGACCAATCACAAGCACTGAAATTGAAACTGTGATTAAAAATCTTCCAACAAAGAAAAGCCCAGGACCAGATGGCTTCACAGGCGAATTCTATCAAACATTTAGAGAAGAGCTAACACCTATCCTTCTCAAACTCTTCCAAAATATAGCAGAGGGAGGACCACTCCCTAACTCCTTCTACGAGGCCACCATCACCTTGATACCAAAACCAGACAAGGATGTCACAAAGAAAGAAAACTACAGGCCAATATCACTGATGAACATAGATGCAAAAATCCTCAACAAAATACTAGCAAACAGAATCCAACAGCACATTAAACGGATCATACACCATGATCAAGTGGGGTTTATTCCAGGAATGCAAGGATTCTTCAATATACGCAAATCTATCAATGTGATAAACCATATTAACAAATTGAAGGAGAAAAACCATATGATCATCTCAATAGATGCAGAGAAAGCTTTTGACAAAATTCAACACCCATTTATGATAAAAACCCTGCAGAAAGTAGGCATAGAGGGAACTTTCCTCAACATAATAAAGGCCATATATGACAAGCCCACAGCAAACATCATCCTCAATGGTGAAAAACTGAAAGCATTTCCACTAAGATCAGGAACAAGACAAGGTTGCCCACTCTCACCACTATTATTCAACATTGTTTTGGAAGTTTTAGCCACAGCAATCAGAGAAGAAAAGGAAATAAAAGGAATCCAAATTGGAAAAGAAGAAGTAAAGCTGTCACTGTTTGCAGATGACATGATCCTATACATAGAGAACCCTAAAGATGCTACCAGAAAACTACTAGAGCTAATCAATGAATTTGGTAAAGTGGCAGGATACAAAATTAATGCACAGAAATCTCTGGCATTCCTATATACTAATGATGAAAAATCTGAAAGTGAAATCAAGAAAACACTCCCATTTACCATTGCAACAAAAAGAATAAAATATCTAGGAATAAACCTACCTAAGGAGACAAAAGACCTGTATGCAGAAAATTATAAGACACTGATGAAAGAAATTAAAGATGATATAAATAGATGGAGAGATATACCATGTTCTTGGATTGGAAGAATCAACATTGTGAAAATGACTCTACTACCCAAAGCAATCTATAGATTCAATGCAATCCCTATCAAACTACCACTGGCATTTTTCACAGAACTAGAACAAAAAATTTCACAATTTGTATGGAAACACAAAAGACCCCGAATAGCCAAAGCAATCTTGAGAACGAAAGAAGGAACTGGAGGAATCAGGCTCCCTGACTTCAGACTATACTACAAAGCTACAGTCATCAAGACGGTATGGTACTGGCACAAAAACAGAAAGATAGATCAATGGAACAGGATAGAAAGCCCAGAGATAAACCCATGCACATATGGACACCTTATCTTTGATAAAGGTGGCAGTAATGTACAATGGAGAAAGGACAGCCTCTTCAATAAGTGGTGCTGGGAAAACTGGACAGGTACATGTAAAAGTATGAGATTAGATCACTCCCTAACACCATACACAAAAATAAGCTCAAAATGGATTAAAGACCTAAATGTAAGGCCAGAAACTATCAAACTCTTAGAGGAAAACATAGGCAGAACACTCTATGACATAAATCAAAGCAAGATCCTTTCTGACCCACCTCCTAGAGTAATGGAAATAAAAACAAAAATAAACAAATGGGACCTAATGAAACTTCAAAGCTTTTGCACAGCAAAGGAAACCATAAACAAAACCAAAAGACAACCCTCAGAATGGGAGAAAATATTTGCAAATGAAGCAACCGACAAAGGATTAATCTCCAAAATTTACAAGCAGCTCATGCAGCTCAATAACAAGAAAACAAACAACCCAATCCAAAAATGGGCAGAAGACCTAAATAGACATTTCTCCAAAGAAGATATACAGACTGCCAACAAACACATGAAAGAATGCTCAACATCATTAATCATTAGAGAAATGCAAATCAAAACTACAATGAGATATCATCTCACACCAGTCAGAATGGCCATCATCAAAAAATCTAGAAACAATAAATGCTGGAGAGGGTGTGGAGAAAAGGGAACACTCTTGCACTGCTGGTGGGAATGTGAATTGGTTCAGCCACTATGGAGAACAGTATGGAGGTTCCTTAAAAAACTACAAATAGAACTACCATATGACCCAGCAATCCCACTACTGGGCATATACCCTGAGAAAACCAAAATTCAAAAAGAGTCATGTACCAAAATGTTCATTGCAGCTCTATTTACAATAGCCCGGAGATGGAAACAACCTAAGTGCCCATCATCAGATGAATGGATAAAGAAGATGTGGCACATATATACAATGGAATATTACTCAGCCATAAAAAGAAACGAAATTGAGCTATTTGTAATGAGGTGGATAGACCTAGAGTCTGTCATACAGAGTGAAGTAAGTCAGAAAGAAAAAGACAAATACCGTATGCTAACACATATATATGGAATTTAAGAAAAAAATGTCATGAAGAACCTAGGGGTAAAGCAGGACTAAAGACGCAGACCTCTTAGAGAACGGACTTGAGGTTATGGGGAGGGAGAAGGGTGAGCTGTGACAGGGCGAGAGAGAGTCATGGGCATATACACAGTAACAAACGCAGTAAGGTAGACAGCTAGTGGGAAGCAGCCGCATGGCACAGGGATATTGGCTCGGTGCTTTGTGACAGCCTGGAGGGGTGGAATGGGGAGGGTGGGAGGGAGGGAGACGCAACAGGGAAGACATATGGGAACATATGTTTATGTATGACTGATTCACTTTGTTATAAAGCAGAAACTAACACACCATTGTAAAGCAATTATACCCCAATAAAGATGTTAAAAAAAAAAAAAAAAGACACAGCCACCGAAAGTTTGGGACGCCTCTGTTTACAAGAACCTCGTTTACTGTAAAAGTTCAATATCGCAGAAAGTGAAAAATGGATAAAGAAGTTGTGGTACTTACGTACAATGCAGTATCACTCAGCAATGAAACCTTTGTCATCAGGCACGTAGCAGCATAATGAGTGGATTCAGGTACGATGTTTCTAACTGAAATAAGTCACACAGAAAAAGAAACATCATAAGATATCAGTAATACACGGAATGTAAACTTGGCTACACAGGAACTGAATTACAGAACAGAACAGGGTCTCAAATTTAGAAAACCAACTTCTGCTTGCTTCAGGGGAAAGGTGAGATGGGGTGCTCCATAAAACCAGAGATTGAAATGAGCACAGATAAAGTTCCTTAAGCCAAATATGGAATAGACAAGAGCTACTCCTTGCTCAACGAAATGACTCAACACCCCATATTAAACGCCTAAGAATATACCTGACTAGTAAGTACCTTAAAACCTATGGATTGCTATGTCTCCGAAAGAGAATCAAGCGTGTGTACTGGGGCATAAATGCAGTAGTGATAGGATTGGAGAGGTTCGGTGAGCAAATGAAGACCCTTTGAAGTCATACTGCATGGTACCCATTCCACGGGTCTCAACTCTCCAGGTTTAATGTATTCTTCCTTCAGCTAAAACATGCATGTGGAACCCAGAGTATGATCAACCGTGTGATCGGGAGACGTGTTCAAATATGTCTCAGTTTTCCTCCCCTGGTACTCGGGTGCAACATTCCAGACGCTTTACTAACACTCTACCGACTTGGACAGTCAGTGCCTTTAACCTCCTGTTTGGCCCAGTTTGCAATTTCTGCGGAGGATGAAGAGGAATAGCGAGAACCAATGAGAGACTAGCTGGAGGTGTCTGGACGGGCAAATTTAACTCTCATTTCCCACCAGGAAGAGGAAATAACCAAAGGCTCAGCGTGCCGTACCGGAACCAGATTAGGGCCTGAAGCCATCCTGCGGTGTTGGGGCCAGCTCAAAAGAAAGCGAGTTGAAGAAAGGAGCTCAGGGGCACTGTAATTCACAAACCTGCAGAGTTATAAATGACAGCTATCGTCCAAAAATAGACTGAAGTAAGGCTGCCAAGAGGACTTGAAAGTGGGGCAGAATTGCAGGATACCGATTTCAGGAGGTAGACTGGAATTGCATTGAAAGCATAGGAAAAGAGGCAGAACGTCCACAATGATGCACTTTGCCAAAAGGGCATATGCGTTTTTTCCTGAATATATTCAGGAAAAAACGCATACGCCCTTTTTGGCCAACCAAGCAAGCTTGCAAAGGAAATCTGCACTACAATGAAGTCTCACTTCCCCCCGGTCAAAAGGGCCATCAGAATAAAGTGTAAAATCCAGAAAGGCAGGACAGGCCATGGAGAACTGGGAGCCTTGTTATGCTGATTGGCGGGATGTAAATTGCCAACAGACACTCGGGAGAAGTGTATGGTGTTTCCTGAAACATCTAAAAAACAAAGCAACAGAGCCTAGGGCACTTCCACTTATGGTCCTATAGCTTAGGGAAATTAATATCAAAAACACACAGCAACCCCAAAATTTGGGACGGCTCTTTTTACAGGAATCTCTTCTACGGCACAAGTTAAATATCCCAGAGAGCAAATAATGGATAAAGAAGTTGCGGTACTTATGTACAACAGAATACCACTCTGCAATGAAATCTATGTCACCAGGCCCGTACCAGCATAATGAGTGGATTGAGGCACGATGATTCTAAGTGAAATAAGTCACACAGAAAAAGAAACATCATAAGGTATCACTAATACATGGAATGTGAACTTGGCTACACATGAACTGAATTACAAAACAGAACAGGGTCTCAAATTTAGAAAACCAACTTATGCCTGCTTAAGGGGGAAGGTGAGTTGGGGTGCTGCATAAAAGCAGAGTTTCAAATTAGCACAGATACCGTTCCATAAGCCAAATATGTAATAGACAATAGCTACCCCTTGCTCAACGAAATGGATTCAACAATGAGGTATCACCTCACACCTGGTAGAATATGCATCATTGAAAATCTACAAACAAAAAATGCTGGAAAGGGTGTGGAGAAAAGGAACCCTCTCCCACTATTGTTGGGAATATAAATTGATACAGTCATTATGGAGAACAATATGGAATTTCTTAAGAAACTAACAATAGAATTACCATATGATACAGCAATCCCAGTACTGGACATATACCCAGACAAAACCATAAATCAAAAAGAGTCATTCACCGCAATGTTCATTGCATCACTATTTACAATATCGAGGTAATGGAAGCAACCTAAATGCCCACAGACAGACGAATGCATAAAGCCGCGGTACATATATAAAATGGAATATTACTAAGCCATGAAAAGGAATGAAATTGGGTCATTTGTAGAGACGTCGATGGATCTAGAGACTGTCATACAGAGTGAAGTAAGTCAGAAAGAGAAAAACAAATCTTGTATATTCATGCATATATGTGGAACCTAGAAAAACTGTACAGATTAACCATTTTGCAAGGCATAAATAGAGCAACAGATGTAGACAACAAACGTATGGACAACAAGGGGGGAAAGCTGTTGGGGGGTGGTGGTGGGAGGAGTTGAGAGACTGGGATTGGCATGTATACATTTATATGTATAAAATAGATAACCAATAAGAACCTGCTGTATAAAAATATAAAATAAAATTCAAAATTAAAAAGAAATAAAATTTAAAAAATAAAACAGAAAAAACAATTATTCCCTGCACATACATGTATTTATATGAATAAATTATTTCCATGCTTATATCTGTAAATACAAAAAAGAGGAATAAAATCTACCTTGAACCAAAAATGAAAAAGAGAAAAAAAACACAGAACCCACCAGTTACACAGAGGAAAACCGTATCAGGGCACTTGCTCCAGTTGTAAACAATTCTGAAGTTGGTCAGTGGTGGGGAATCGTCTCCCATTCAGCCAGCAGCCCCCACGCAACAAGCGTCCTCATTGCAAAGCTGGGGCACCGTGCCGAGGCATCTGTGAGTAAACGTGAGCTGAGCCCCAGGCCAGTTGCTGCTGAACTATTCCCACCCGTCCCAGGTAAAACACCTGAATATATACAAGGACTTGAAAGCCTAGAGGAAGGGCCATAGAGCCACACGAGTGACAGCATGCCGGCCGACTTGGTGCCTGCAGGCCAGCCAGGATGGTCCTGGCCCTGGGTGCTCTTCTGGAAGATTTCCATTTCCCTGCCTGAGATACCCGTCCTGTCCCTGCCCCCACTGCTTTTTTCCTTCCTCACCTCTGCCCAGGGAGAAATTCCAGCAGCAGGTATGGGTGACACATCCTCTTCTTTAGCAGGTGGCAGCCTGGCAACTGCTGCAGAAAGTCCAGCAGAGCCCCACTCACACTGGGCCACCCACAAAGCCGTGGCCTCTCACTCCCTCCCACCAGCCCAGCCCCGAGACTGCTGACAGGGCAGAGAAAATGGCGTCAGGCACGGCTGCAGGGGCTCTTGCTGCCTGGAGTGGTATTTATATTGATCTCAACCCAGGCACACCTGGGGAGGGCTGGCCGGCACGGTAAGGCTGCCCAGGTCAGCCAATCATCACCCCTCAGGGGCTCACAGTTGCAGAAAATGGAACTTGCTGAACCGGCCAGGTCCAAGGAACAGGTGTTGGCTCCTGAGAGTCAGGATAGACAAGGGGCTGCAGCTTTGGCTTGTTTTCTAATCATTTTATCTGGCCCATGAGTGGGAGACAACTTCAAGAAAACCCTCTCCTAATGAGAGGAACCCAGGAGTCAGGCAGAGGAGGGGTGGGTGGTGGTTGGAGACAGAGGCCTGGTGCCCCGGGTGCAGTGGAAGTCTCTGGAAGACCAGGTGGAGGGAGGCCTCACGGAGTGATGCCCAGGGTCACAGACCTGTCGCAGCTGCTGTTTGTTAGTTCAAGTCCTGCTCTGAGGTGCTCTGTGTCAGCTCTGAGCGACAGGTGAGCTGGGGGTGCTCTGCAATGAGGGCTATGTGCACGGTTCCTGTGTGCCCAGCCCTGCCACGGTACCTGCAAGGGTAGCTCTGTATCCTGGGAGGGGCCTGACCACGAGAGCCCCGTGGGCTGGGGTGGGGGTGGGGTACCTGCCCAGGTGAGCTCCATATTCTGGGATTGGTCTGACCACGAGAGCCCCATGGGCTGCTGGGGACCTGGTAAAGGATGTCAGGACAGTCAGTGAAGCCACCGAGGATATACCTCCAGTTGCTCCTAATTCCTACACCCTGCTGGTCATTCTACCAACCACCAGGACATGGTATTCTGTATTAGTCTTCAATGATGCCTTCTTTTGTATTCCATTAGTCCCAGAGTCACAAGAAATTTTGGCTTGTGAGTGGCAGGACTCAACATACAACTAAAACAATACTTCCGGGCCGTCTGGCCCCAAGGGTGCAAAAATTCCCACACCATCTTTGGGGAAAGCTTAGCTAAAGACCTAAAAGTTCTACCTCTGGAAAAGGAAACCCTCCTTCAATATGCAGACGACATTCTGATCACCAGCCCTACTAAGGAGGCCTCTGAACTACCAAGCCAATAAAGGATAGAAGTTGTCCAAGAAAAAGCTCAAATATCACAGACTGCGGTGACCTGCCTGGGCTTCATTCTCACAGAAGGTCAGAGAAGCCCATCCCAGGAAAGGGAAGAAACCATTTTCAGCCTTACCCCTTTCTAAAACTAGAAGACAGCTTAGGGGTTCCTGGGGAGGCCAGGGTTTGCTGCTTCTGGATCCCTAGCTACAGTCTACTAGCTGGGCCTCTATATGAAACACTGAAAGGAAAAGATGATGATCCTTTTGAATAGAATCCAGAAGTGGCCTTTCAAGAATGGAAAGAGCAGTCAATTCAGACCCTTGCCCTGGAACTCCCTAATTTAGCTAAACCCTTTGACCTTTACATTCCCGGTGAAAGGTGAATCGCCATTGGAGAATTAGTGCAAAAACTGGGACCACTTGAAATGGAACAATGCAAGAATGCCATCCAGGTAGGATAAACTACGGTCACTAAGGGGCTTGGCCCACTGCCACATCTGGCCAAGATACTGGCGGTATCTAAAAACCTGGAAATCAGCAGCCCAAAAGGCCACCTCCCTCCTAAGGGAAAAGGACCCCACGTGGTGATCCTAACCACCAACCATGCCCTGAAGTTGCAGGGTTCGCTCCGTGGGCACACCGACCTCGAGTGAGGAGGCCCTCCAACTCCAACATCCAGAGAGATAACCGGGGGCAACAGGGCACCATGACGACTCGTGTGAACATCACTTGACCTGGAGTTTCTCTCATAAAACAACAAGAGTGTGTCCCAAAAGAGTAGACTACTGCTTGCAGGACTTACTGCACCCAGAGGGGAGCTAATAATCTTGGCGGGGGAACAGTATACCACACTGTCACCATAGAAAAGCCTACAGACACCGTGATGATGGTGGCCAATAAGACCGGCTGGACTCCTGTTTACTTCAAAAGGCTGTTGACTCAGTAGCCATCATGGTCCTTGATCACCACTGACCCTGGACTGTCTGGGAGTTGAGCGGGCAGGGCTCTGACACCTGGTGCTGTTTGTACGTTAATTCAGGGGCCTAACTGAAGAAAGCGCAGACTACTGGTCAGAGCATCTAGGCTGGCAGAGACGGTCAGCCTAAGGTGGCCGAACAAATGTGGGGCGGGGTGAAACCGGCCCCCACAGCGTCTCTGCACATCTCTTTCCTGGACCCTTAAAGGTCATTAGAATCTATAACACTTCCAATGCTGGTGCTCAGGTGGACGAGCAGGGAGGCAGGGGTCCTGGGGACAATCAACGTCACTGGGAGGCTGCTGGGGAGAAGCTCTGACCCTCGCCCCAGGGTATGAGGGCTCCCAACTCAGCACTCAGCAGTTACAGAAGAAGGGTCTGCACCCTCAGCACTCCAAGAATGAGGAACGGGACAAAAGGCAGAGGAGGGGTTTGTCCCCAGCAAAGCCCATTAAAAATCCCTGGGAGATAAAAATAGAATCTGGGCAATAAAGTCAAGTCTAACCTTTTTTATCCTTTGTGCTTTGTCTAATTTCACGTGCTCCTAGGGTCCCGCATGCAGAGGTTCCACACCCGGCACTTCAGACCAGATTTCCTAGTGCAGAATGGCTGGGTCGACACCTCAGCTCCTGGGGCCCAGTGCAGACTCCACGATATAGAGCCTGAGCTACAGCCAACCCGGCCCTCGAGAGCTCCGCCGCCTCCCTCCCTCCCACTGACTCTGACAGGATCTCTACACAGCAGCCCAGCCCACAGCCCACGGGGTAGTGCATGCTCTCACCTCTCCATTCTCTGATCAAAATATAAAGTTTCCTTTGCTTGTGAACCAAACTCAGTCTCGATCTGTTGGCCCCAATGACACTGGGCAGGGGGACACTTGTTGGGGTCCACTCTGGAGGATCAGTAACAGAAATTGAGACTATTGTAACCTCAATGAACAGATGTGTGAGCCAAACTGTAGTTAACATAGAACAGTGTATAAGGCTCGGGTAAAATAAGATGTTTTTAACACTTCCATTTGATATTTCCATCACTTTTTATAAGCAAGTTCAGTGAAAAGGTTTGTCTTATTTGTCAGGTCAATATTAGAGAAACGAAGTGATTTCTTTCCAAGGATGTACATCTAATAATCTTGGTTAAACCTTCAATCTTGTTTTAAATGCTTTTCCATTGAAAATGATACCTCTCTTTCAGCTCCCCCATTTCTGAGAAGTATAAAATCTTATAATTTATTATTACCAAAGGGGAAAGGTGGGAGGAGGGATAAATTAACAGTTTGGAATGAACACATACACACTGCTATGTATAAAATAGATCATCAACAAGGAACTACTGTATAGCACAGGGAACTACACTCAACATTTTGCAATAACCTATAAGGGGAAATAATCTGAAAAAGAATAGATATTTTTATTGACATCATCTATCAATGACAGTTAAAGTGTAGCCTAAGGGAAGCTGGTGGTGAGTGCTTCTGACCCTGAAGACTTCAATCATCTAAAGTTTGGACTCTGCCTACTTCCCAAGGCCCTTAACGAACATATGTGTAGCTGTAGCTTAAAAAATTCCCCAGTTTGGGTTTCGGGGAGACACTGATTTTGAAAAAGCCCTGGTGTTCTCCTTACATGAATGGGACTCTTCCTACTGCTAAAACATGTCTGTCACACCCAGAGGATGGTATACCGTCTGATCGGGAAGAGTTTGGAAAAGGCATCTCATCTCCTCATCTCCTGGTGCTCGGGTTCACCCCTCCAGCGTCTTTACTAACAGTCTCCCCACTTGGAGATGTCAGCACTGTCAACATCCTGTTGCGTACAGTTTGGAATTTGTCCAGAGGATGAAGCGGAAGGATGAGGAACAATGAGAGACAAGTCCTAGGTGTTCAGACAGGCACATGTCACTCTAATTTCCAATCAGGAAGACGAATTGACCAAAGGCTAGGGTTGCCCATGGAAACAGTATAGGGCTTGAGGAAATCCCGCTGCTTTGTGGCCAGTTCCCATAAACACGAGTTGAACAATGGAACTCAGGGGCAGTAAAATTCACAAAACTGCAGAGTTGAAAATATCCATCACTGAAAAATGTCTTGAGGAAAGTCAGAGAAAAGGACTTGTAAGCAAGGGAGAATGGCAGGAAAGGGATTTGAGGAGGTAGA